>NC_140068.1:94504040-94544921 GCF_964194135.1 Talpa europaea | reverse complement strand
AAGCTGCCCAGCCGAGATGTCTGCATTGTGAAATACTGCTAACATTCCAGAAAGTTGTTTTAAGTAAGAGTAATTTTTAAAAATGGAAATTCTCTGTCTCCCTTCCCTGCTCCCAGCCCTAGTCTTGGTTCCCTTCTCTCTTTTTGCTCACCTTTTAATGGGCTCTTCTGCTCTCAATGCTTTAAATTCCATCTTCATGTCAGTGTATACCAACTGTACATCTCTAAATTACAGGAAAGTCAACATTTAATGTCTTCATTTTAAATGTCTTCACTTGACATTTTAAAACAAAATGTTGAAGGCTCTGCTTCCAGTAGCAGTGGAGTAACTTACATTGTATTATAATAACTGTGAATTCTGGACAAGATTTTAAAATTGCAATTATTTTATGGCACTGGAGAGACCAAAAACAGGCAAAAACTGGAAGGGAGTGGCCTCCCTGGTGGTGCAAGGGGTTAAGTCTCAGCACTATCAAGCTATCCGCAGCCTCTGCAGCAAAGTTCAATTGCCTGGCCAAGGAGCTAACCCACATGGCGAGCAGACCTCTCCTGTCTCGCCCGCTGCTCCCCTCAGCAGTGTATTTCAGTCAGTCTGCCTGTTCTGTTTCCTGCTCTGTCTCTGGTGAATCATCTCACCAGCACCCCCACCCCAGACCCCTACATCTCTGGCCTACACCCCAGCTCTTGTATGCATAAATAAATACAATAAATCTTAAAAAAAAAATAACTGGAAGGGAGACAGCTATTGATGGAAGGGAAGTGCAATGGGTAAGATTTGTGATTTAAGAATTTTTGCCCAAAGGCACTATGTAGGACATGTAACAAGGGAGGGTTAGAATGAAACATAAAACTGTTACTCTTACTTGTTTGAGAAGTCAGAGAATGGGGTTTAGAAAGGAAACCCAAGAAATAGAGAAGCCACAGAGGCTTCTCAAAAGTGAGCAAAACCTTGATTGACTCCTGAGTTGTGCAAACACAGCAGATAATCCAAGAAGCCAAGCAAAAAACAACCAGGAAAAAAAAAAAAAACACACACAAACTATTGGAAGCTAAGTAGAAATTATAGCTGCTACCCATTTCAGGCACACAGAAATGTTAACTGCCTGTTCCCTCTAAATACTCTTTGGAGGAAGATAATAGAATCTAGATTTTCTTCAATGTATCATTTACAATTCCTAGTGTTAAAAAATTTAACATAATAAGCTTGCAAAGAAGAAAAACCTAAATCCAACAATAATAACAGTTACATTAAATATAAATGATCTAAACAGAGATCATCAGAGGATTACAAAAAGCAAGACCCAAAAATATGAAGTCCACATAAGAATATTAAGTCAGGGCCTCCCCGGTAGCGCAGCGGGTTGAGCGCAGCGCTGTGATGTCCGCAGTCTTTGCAGCGCAGGTTTGATCCCCAGCCGGCCAGGGAGATTCCCACATGGCGTGGCAGACTTCTCCTCTCACGCCCACTGCTCCCCTCAACAGTGTCTTTGGTCCATCTGCCTGTTCTGTTCCCTGTTCTGTCTCTGACGAATATTTTCACCCTCCCATATATCTGACCAGTACCCCAGCTCTTGCATAAATAAATAAATCTTTAAAAAAAAGAATATTAAGTATAAAGCACAGATAATTTAAAGTGGATGAAAAATTATACAGTTGAAAATAGTAAGCATAAGATAGTTTAAATGTTTACAGCATTTCAGACAAAATAATTTCAGAACAAAGAGTGTTATTGGAGCTTAAGGATATTCATAAAATGAAATCAATTTGATCAGAAAAATGTAACAATTAAATATGTGTGTGTGTATGCGAGTGCCTAACAACAGAGCTTCAAAATGAATGGATATATACTGACAGAACACACCCAACATATCTATTTCATTTTTAATGTTTCATATTGGTAATAACTTACCTTAGCTATTTAGTATGTTTATTATGCTTATTCTAAAGTTTTGGATCATCTATTCAAATACATGTCCTTCTGATGGCATTTGTAATATGATTGCATTTTTGAAGTAGTTATGTTCCTTTAGTGTTTTTCTCTCTCTCTCTATTTAATTTTTTGGGGTTGTGAAATCTGACTGTTGTCCAACAACAAGCACTGGGGAAGGCCCAAGACTATACCCTGTCTGTATATGTTTGCGTATATGAGTGCATCTGTGTAGATTTTCAATTACTGATTTGATTTTCTTGGTTATGGGTTTATTCAAACTTAATATTTGGTTTTTAAAAAAGATTTATTTTATTTATGCATACAAGAACTGGGGTATAGGTCAGAGGTGGGGTGTGTGTGTGTGTGTGTGTGTGTGAGAGAGAGAGAGAGAGAGAGAGAGAGAGAGAGAGAGAGAGAGAGAGAGAGAGGATTCACCAGAGACAGAGTGGGGAGCAGAACAGGCAGATCTACTGAAATATACTGCTGAGGGGAGCAGTAGGTGAACCAGGAGAGGTCTGCTGTGCCATGTGGGTCATCTCCCTGGCCAGGGATCCAACCCATGCTGCAGTGGCTGACAATAGCTTGATAGTGTTGAGACTTAATCCCTTGTGCCACCAAGGAGGTCCTCTATTTGATTTTGTATCAATCCTTTAGGATGTTTTTGGCACTGAGCAACAGAAAATCTAATTGTGGCTTAAGCAAAAAATCCTCTCAGCCCCTGCCTCACACACCAGAAGTGCAGAGATAATATCCACAGCTAGAGTAGACACTCAGGGACTCAACGTCCATCAATATTTTCATTCCACTACCTCCAGCTGTCACTCACTTCATGGTCTCAAGTTGGTTACAGCACCTCTCGGTACCATGAGGATCAGAGCAGAAAGAAGCTAGGAAACTTTCTCTTCATTTGGGACAGAAATCAGGGTTAGAATGGTCTTTCTTTATATCAAGGAATCTGGGAATTCTCTTAGTGTGTGAAAAAATGGTGGTTGGGGCCTCCCTGGTGGTGCAATGGGTTAAGCACACCACTGTGAAACTATCCGCAGCAGCCTCTGCAACATGAGTTCGATCCCTGGCCTGCCAGGGAGCTACCCACATGGAGCAGCAGACCTTTCCTGTCTCTTCCTCTGCTCCCCTCAGCAGTGTATTTCAGTCACTCTGCCTATTCTGCTCCCCACTCTGTCTCTGGTGGATCTCTGATGCATCTCTGGCCTGTACTCCAGTTCTTGTATGCATAAATAAATAAATCTTTAAAAACAATGGTGGTTGAAGAGGCAACAAATGAATAATAGTATGTCAGTTTTGGTAAAGGCCTGTTATGTGGGAAGTTAAATTTATTTTGTAGGAAATTATATATATAATATAAATATATTGGATTGTCAGAAAAGTTATGACATATATTTATGCAAAAATAAGTCATGACTTTTCTTACAACCCAAAATATGAAATATAAGATTTTTATATATCTGCATAAAGATTTTCATAGTATTCTCTTAGGATTTTTTAAATCTCTGCTCTATGTCTACTTATGTCTCCCTTAACATTTCTTTTTCTTTCTATTTTCCCAGAATTTTTCTACTTTATTAGTCTTTTCCTAAAACCAACTACTGGCCTTGCAGATCTACTATACATTTATTTTTCCTTTTTCAAATTTGTTATTGGCTCAGCATTAATTCTCTTTTAGGTTTATTTTACTGTTCTTTTTCTAACTTCTTAAATTGGAGGCTTAGCTCATTAATTTACAGGTATCTCCTTTTTGAATATATACATTCAAGGCCATGAATTCATGTCTCAGTTATATCCCCAAAGATTTGTTATGTGACAGTTTAATTATTATTTAGTACCGAACATTTTCTCACATCTTCATGATGGTTTCTTGTGGGGAGCATAAATTATTTATTTTTTACATTTCAAACATTTTGAGATCTTAAGTTTATCCTTTCGTTATTTGCTTATAATTCAAGTGCATTGTGTTAAAGAACATGTTATGGATGGTAATGATTTTTAAAAATAGACTGGGGAGCAGTTGTGGGTTTACAGAAAAAAATGGAGCAGAAAGTACAGAGGGTTCTTATATACCTCCTTTCTCCCTCACACAAACGTTCCCCTAGTACTGATGCGATACTTTTGTTGCAATTAGTGAACCAATATTGATAGACTAATATTGAAGTTCATGGTTTGCATTAGGGTGCACGCTTTGTGTTAAACTATTCCATGGGTTTTGAATAGTTTCCCGACACTCTGTGTTCCATTTATTCATCCTCTCTCCCCTCTGACTCCACCCTTGAAAACACTTGAACTTTTTACTATCTCTGTAGCGTTACCTTTTTCCTGAATGCCAGACCATAGGTAGCCTTCCATATAGTTTTTCATTTAGCAACACACATATAAAGTTCCTAGGTGTCTTTTTGTGGCTGCACAGCTCATTTCTCTTTACCACCGAGTAAGATCCCACTGTCTGGATCAACCACATTGTGTTTATTCATTCACTTTTTGAAGGACATCTTCCTGTTTGGGATAATTACAAAGTTGCTATAAACAACTGTGTGCAGGTTTTGTGTGGGCATAACTTTTTAACTCAGTTGGGTAAATACCTACAAGTATAATTGCTGAACTGTATGGTAAACTTTTGTTTAACCTTAGAAGAAATTGTCTTGCTGTTTTCCTAAGTGGCTGCATCATTTTGCATGTTCATCTGCAAAGAATGCGAGTTCCTGCAGCTCCACATCCTCATCAGCAGTTTGTCAGCATTTTGGATTTTAGCCAACCCATTGCTTGTGTGTTATTGTTGTCATTTGAAATCCCCCAATGACATATTACATTGAGCCTCTTTTCATATGCTTATTTCCATCTGGCTAGCTTTTTTGGTGAGGTGTCTGCTCAGATCTTTTGCCCATCTTTTGGGTTGTTTGTTTCTCATTGTTGAGTTTTACGAGTTTTGTATAATTTGGATACATGTCTAGATATGTGTTTTTCAAATATTTTCCCCCAGCTGGTGACTTGTCTTTTTTTTTTTCTCTCTCCTAACCTTTGCAAAGCACAAGTTTTCAATTTTAATAATATTCAACTTATCTACCCTTTCTTTTGTGGGTCATACGTTTGGTGTTTTATCTAAAAACTTGGCAAAGCCCAAGGTCACCTAGATTTTCTCCTGTATTACTTACCTGACTTGAAATGCTGCACAGTTGTAACCTTCTTTTCGCTCTCTTTTTTTAAGATTTATTTTATTTATGCATAGAAGAACTGGGGGGTAGACCAGAGGTGTGGGGGTGAGAGGATTCACCAGAGACAGAGTGGGGAGCAGAACAGGCAGACTGACTGAAATACACTGCTGAGAGGAGCAGCGGGCGAGACAGGAGAGGCCTGCTGTGCCATGTGGGTCACCTCCCTGGCCGGGGATCAAACTTGTGCTGCAGTGGCTGCGGATAGCTTGTTAGTGCTGAGACTTAACCCCTTGCGCCACCAGGGAGGCCCCATCTTCTTTTCTTTTCCTTTTAGAAGCCTCTGGGCCATTCATTCTAGTTTTTCCTCTGTTGGCAGTCACATCTCCAAATCCCTTATTTCTTGGGGACTAGTTTTCTTCCCCCTTGGGCAATCATCTCCCTGAGTTGTTAATACTATTAAGGGGAACCCTGGGACCCCTAAACTTGGCCATTTGTGTGCACAAAGACAAAGTATACTCTTAGTATGAAAGAACTTTAGTAGGATCGTGTGCATAGAGAGAGAAGAAAGGCTATCAGTTTCCCTACAAAACAGCCCAAATTACCCATCCCCTCAAGGGTAAATGCCCAACCAAAAAGATCAGCCTGAAGAGGGTACTGGGTCCTGAAAGGTTGCCACAAATCTGAGGCACCTTTTGGCAGAGAACCGCACAGAGGATGCAAGGAGCCAGGCAAGTCTGGGAGGAAAGGAACATAAACAGAGAACAAATCAAGATCATGGCTGCTATTTTCTCCCCACTGGTCTCTCACTCATACTTCCTTCAAGTGTCTCTACATGCCTCTCCTCTACATGTCTCCTCCAAGTCCCCCAAGTCCATGATGCAAGTCCAAAGCTGAGAAACAAGTGCCCCTAATCTCCAGCTCTCTCCAGAGCCCACCCGCCCTCCATGTTAGATTGCTTCATCTGGCTGCTCAGCATCCCCTTAGTTAAGTGGGGTGGGGAACTTAGTATTTCCCCTAACAGAGCCAGCAATGGCTTATTAATTTTCAGTTTTCAGGTGTCTCATGGTTGTCCAACAGCCATCACTTCATTCTTGAATCTTCAAAACACTGTCACAGGAGTCTAAAAGGAAGAAAAGCAAATGATGTAGAGGTTAGAATTTGATAGGCCTCAGAAGCAATCTTGGGAGATAAAAGAGCACACACTCCCCAAGTTTTATAGTTATTAAATTTATACACAGTGCTCAACTCTTAATTAATTCTTTCCCAGTTTTTCTTGCAGCCTTAACAAAGAAACTTCTTTAAGAAAAAGTTCCATTACACAATTTAAACTGACAATATCTTTTATATCAGAAAGAAAAAACTAATTGGTTTCTGCCCATTTGCCTTTTCTTTTTGTAGCTGAGTGATTTGAGTTCCTAATGGATACACCAATCACCCTTTTATTTCGTTTGAAAACAATAATAGTAAGAAATGTGGTTGATGGACTTGTTAGGTAATTGATTTTATAAATGGCTGCTGCTTCTCATTAAGTATGCTTCTTACAAAGACAACCCACTAAATCATTCATATACTTTCTGTCTGACATGTTTAATTTAAACAAGTGGAGGCAGAAAGAATGTATTCATTTCCTAGAACTGTTGTAACAAATTACCACAAAAGGGATGATTTTAAGCAATTCATTCTCTCACAGTTCTGGAAGCCAGAAGTCTGAAACCAAGGTGTGGATCAAGCCACTCTCCCTCTGATGGCTCTGGGGAGGAAGAATCCCTCCTTAACTCCTTCTGACATCTAATGGCTGCAGGCAATCCTCAATGTCCCTTGGCTCATAGCTGTATCACTCCAACATCTGCCTCTGATTTCATGTGGCATCTCCCCTCTGCATCTCCATGTGTCTCCAAAGCTCCTCCTTATCAGGTCACCAATCATTGGATTTAGGGTCCATCCCATACCAGCATGACCTCATGGTACTAATTACATCAGCGAAGACCCTATTCCAAATAAGGCCACAGTCACAAGTATCAGGGGTTAGGAATTCAACATATCATTTTAGGGAATATAATTCAACCCGCAACAGAATATGTATTCTATAGGCTTAGGACAGAAAAATAAAACTCAGAGGAGATATGCTAAAGAGAAAACACAGGACAGAAGTGCTACCTGAGGAACACATAGGGGTGGGGGTGAGGCTGTGGATGGTAATAGCTTTGAACAAGGGCTACATCAGATGCTGAATGTGCCTATTCTAAACCTTCAAAGAGAAGCAGGGCCTAAATATGCATGACTTTAGGATAATGAGGAAAACAAAGAACCCAATTACTCAGAATTGACTAAGGGAATCACCAAAGTGACTGAGTAAAAAGCAAAAGAAAATAATCAGAGGATGTGAGGGGTAAGGTCTCATAACTGGTTACCAGCCAAGTTACAAAAGGCAACGCACTTGCTGGACCTTTATTTTTGTTTCATTTTGTTCCTTATTTCTTCCTTACCGGCAGACCAGATGTTTGGTAAATACCACTCCTCTGTGTGAGCGCCGGGCATGTCCTCAACCATTTACTCAAGCCTCAAAGAGCTTGGCTATGCTATCGGATCACCCAAACTCCAAGGGCTCCAAGGGGGAAAGACCTCACCGGGCCCTGAATATTATCTGGAAGGAAAAGGTGAGCCCTAGCCTGCAAATCTTTTCCTTCAGCTCAAGGACACTTTAGGAAAGTTTGGCCTGAGTGGAACTTCTCACAGCAGCAAGCAAAGGGATGTACTCAGTAGAGAGAAATGATGGTCATGCTGGGCTTGCCATGTGGGGCATTCTTCGAGAATGCCCAGGCACGCTGACCCTGCCTCTCAGGACTGCGTTATGTCTCCTGGCAATTGAAGAGAGCCGCGCACTGTACTAAAAAATGGGAACTCTATACACTCTCCTCCCCTCCCCTGCAGGTGCTGGGTGAGGAGAAGGGTATGCAGGCTGAGGAACTCTAGACCCTGTGACTTCTCCTACCTTGTGTGATTTCCCCCTCACTCCACCTTTTGTCTCCTTGCACACGCTACGTAGCCATTGGTGCCATCAGACCCCTCGGGAGTCACAGGTATGTGAGGTGTCCGTCGTGCATGGGTGTTGCCCACTTCCTCCTGTAGTCTGCGGAAAGCCTGGGCTCTTAAAACCCCCGAGGAGCATCTGGTGCCTTCTGAGCATGACTGACAAGCCGAAGTGGAAGTGCGCTGGTTTGTGGTGTCGCTATTGCTGGAGATTATAGTGGGTGCTTTTATTTATTTATTTTTGGTGGGACCCTCGCCGGCAGCCGGGGATCAAACTGGCGCTGCAGAGGCTGCGGGCAGCCTCGCAACCCAGCGCTCAACCACTGCGCCACCAGGGGAGGCCCTATAGTGGGTGGTTTTAAATGTCAAGTGCTATTGAGTAGTTACAATATTAATAAAATATCACTTTTGAATTGACAGAGATTTTTGCAATTTATTTATTACTTCTAGAAGCTTGGTTCTTTGGTCCCTTTCTTATCTATGATTTTAATGTAAATGTCTCCTAAATTTCCTTATGTGAAGGAAATTACAAATAGTATTATGTATTCTTAGTCTCCAGTTTGTTACACAAAACACATGGCTTAGGCACTGACACATACTGCTAACCCAAATTTAGAAGTGTAGATTAAATTACATGCTAGTATGCTTTGCCAAGTGCCTTTTTCTTCAAATCCTCACCAAAATGGTGACCAATATTATTCTTTTCAAAAATTAAACCCAGAAGACACAGAAGCTATGTCTTCTTATCTGTTCGTATCTGTTCGTGTCTTCTGTGTCACTCAGTTGAATTGAACATTTCTTTTTAAACTTATTCCTAGAAATGTTATCTTTTTGGTTATCATTGTAAAGAAAACCCTTTTACCATGGATCTGTTGACTCCTGAATGTTTATTTTGTATCTAGGCATGTGACTAAAGTTTCTTATTTGCAGTAGTTTTTAAATTGGTTCCCTTAGGTTTTCCAGTTGAACAATTATATCATTTACAAATAATGATACTTTTTCCTTTTCCTTTCTAATTATTTATACCCTGTAGACCTCTCATTAATCATTATTTAACAGGTACATAGAACTACTCAGGTAAAATGTGGTCCATGTTCTCACGAGGGTCTTGATTATTATTCAGCAAAGTGCTTAAACCCTTTCTGTTTTAGACCTTCCCTCATGTTTACCTTGAAAACAAATATTCTTTGTTAGAGTTATAAATAATGTCTTTGAGACACAGTTAGGCTCTGCAGAGAGGATTTTTTTTAAGGTGAAATTCACATGGCATAAACTTACCATTTTAAAGCGATAATTCAGGGGCATTTGGTATATCTACAATATTGGACAACCAATACCTCTACCTATGTCCAAATATTTTCAACACTCCAAATAAACCCCAGATGCATTATAATGGCAGTTACTCTCCACTCCCCTCTTCTGCTAGCCCTTGGCCATCCCAAGCTTTCCCCTGATTTACTGGATATTTCATATGAAGGGAATCCTACAATATGCGACCTTTTTATCTGGCTTTATTTATTTACCATAATGTTTTTTAAGTTTCATCCATGTTGTACTGTGTATCCACACTTCATGCCTTTCTATCACATTCCATTTACACATATATCTCAATTTGCTTATTTATTTATCCACTGATGGGCTTTTGAGTAATTTCTACTTTTTGACTACTGTGAATGATGCTGCTATGAACACTGGTACTTAAAGGATTTGTTCAAGATCCATTTTTAATTCTTTGGGATATATTGCTAGGAGTAGAATTGTTGGACCAGATCATAATTTTACAAGATCAGATCTATGTTTAACTTTACAAGGAAATCCCAGATTGTAAGACTTAAATTTTAAAGATATTTCTACTCAAATAAGGGGCAAACCAATTGCAGGGTGAAGGGGAGGAGATAATGGGCAGGGGTAAATGGATGTTTGTTTTTTTTTAAAGATTTATTTATTTATGCATACAAGAACTGGTGTAGGCCAGAGGTACAGGGGGTGAGAAGATTCACCAGAGACAAAGCGGGGAACAGAACATACAGACTGAAAATACACTACCAAGGGGAGCAGCAGGTGAGACAGGAGAGGTCTGCTGTGCCATATGGGTAGCTCCTTGGCTGGCCAGGGACTGAACTCATATTGTAAAGGGTGAAGATAGCTTCACAGTGCTTTGCTTAATCCCTTGCACCACCAGGGAGGCCCAATGGATGCTTCTTTAGGTGGAGAAGTTTCAGTGATGTGTCCTAGCAATTAATATAGATATAATCATAGTTGTAATTTTAATAAATCTTGAGCAAGGAGTGGAAAATTAAGTGAGTTTGGAGACTTCAGATGAAGTGTCAGGCAAAAGGGGACAAGCTGCAGCAGCTGTCATGAAGCTGTATAATTGGTCAGAACATTAGCAAAGTAACTATGGTATGAATAAATGCTAGGGGAAATAGTATTTAAAATGTGTGAGGATTATCAGTGCTAAGTCATTACTAACAACAAGAAGACATCTCTTAGTCATAGCCAATTATTCTCTTAAGCAATCACTTTGGTGAGATGTGGATGAGTCTGCATGACTGGGAAGGGTACTGGACCGAGAAAACATCATTCTGCTGTATCACACTTGAGATTCGGTCATGACCCAGGAGTACAAAATGTACAACTTTATTTTTATTCTTTTAACTGATTTCAATTTTTCTAGGGGTCAGTCTTTTTTATTTTTCCAGCAGCCATAAAAATGAATTCTTGCCTAACGGATACAACCACATTGGTCTGGATCACAAATAAATCTCTCTAGGTTCCCCAGGCTCTTGTGCACACCCCAGCGTGGCATTTCTTGTGGGAATAAGCACAGACAATGGATCTTCTAGCTCTGTCATCTAGCTCATACCTATAGGATTGCAAATGTCAGTGTCTAGCTCCTTTTTTGTTAAAGCACTCAAGATGAAAGGACATGAGACATGAGTGTCTTTCCATCATTTCAAAGATGGACTGCCACTGACTAAGAGGAAGGGGTCATCCATCTTGTGTCTGGTTCACCTTTGTGAGTGTCAGAGAGTAAAGGTCGCAACACAGAAGGAGGAGGCCTGTGATGAAACATCAGTGCCAAATATTTTTAAAATATCCATTCTTTAGCTTAAGAATACTTTTCCCTGACTGTCATTGGAAATATCATATTCATTATCACAGTTTTTTCTTTTCACTTAAGACATTTTTGTGATAAAATGCTAAAATAGTATTACTATTTGCTAATTAGGGCAAAAAAAATGTACCTGATAAAAATATGGTGGCCATGTAAATAAAATAAGATGATGCCTTTGTCTCTCAGACCTCCTGAAAGTAAAACATAGGAGAATTGGCCTATTAGCTGGCTCTATAAGTATCTTAAAATCCATTCCCTTTTGCTCATGTACAGTGACAGATTATTGAGTATTATGCCAGATAAGGAAGATCTAAAGGCAAAATAATAGATTCATGTTCTGGGATTCTTGTGGTCAGAGAGAGGGCAGGAAATGAATACAGTTGGTCAGTAACAGTAAGCACAGCTTTTTGTGCTTATTGATTACAGTTTTTTGTGTTAAAAATGATGGCATTCTAAAAACATCAATTGCAAGGTGTTAGAAAAACACAGAGGGAGCATATTACTGAGAACTGGAGGTGGGATAGGAAAATGAGATTCAGGTAATACATTATGGACCATGTGATAGAGAAGTTTCATTTTGAAGGATGCATTATGTGTGCTAGGGAAGGAACAGGAAGAGATATTTCGGGCATAGTACTGATCTGAGCAGTGGCACAGAAACATGATAATAAAATATGTTTCAGCACATTCACTAAGCAGCAACATGGAATGTAAGGGTTGCAGTTGGAGCAAGATGAGAATGGAGAAGTTGGCCTTTTTAATATGTAGTTTTAAATCATTCTTTTCAACAAAATAATCAGGTAAGTTTCATTGCGTTATAGGTTTAATGATTTGTTCTAGTCCCCAATTTAAAAAACAATCCTGAGACTCCTAGGGCATGTATGTTGGTTCAAGATAAAAGTATATGAGATATGAGACCTTTCAAATATTTTAAATAAGAACTGCCACTATCAGGTATCTTCCTGATATCCAAAAGCAGATATTTTTGCCTCTCCTCAATAGTTGTTATTTTCTCTCAAATTCTTTTATATCTTTTTCATATTTTACTTTAAAAACTTGTTTCTTTTCATCTTGTATTTCTCTGCAGGCATCATCTGCTGTGGTTTTTTCACTCTTGTGCTTTTTTCTATTAGGTCCTCATTTGTGGAATGATCTTTTATTTCTGCTTACTTTCTGAGTTTGTTATTTCATTCAGACTTTTTAATAATTCTGATTAACATTTTATAAAGTGTCATGTATATGTATATATACATATACATTTATATATGTGTTCAATATATGTAAATATATGTGTGGTTGAGTTCAAGTTCCAGTTTCACTTTCTTTTTCTTTAAATAACAGAAACAATAGCCTTGACAGAATTTAATATTGAATGAGGGAATCTAATTGGGGAGTACAAGAGGTGGCTGCAGTGTGACTTGATTGAGGGGGGCCGTGGCTGGGTCACAATAGGCTCCCTGCACCCGTAAGTCTGGTTCAGTGGTCAATGCTGCAGAATGGGCACTATAGAGGAGATATCAAGTAGTGATGCTTCTTCAAGTCCCAGAGACATTGGGATGTGGACTTACTCAGCTTCCTAAAGTGGCAGATTTGGGCCTCCCAATGGACAGTCATGGTGCCTGGGAGGCCTTTGCAGTTGCATTAGCAGCTGTCATTTATATTGCAGGGTTGGAAAAGATACCAGCAACAAATTCTTGCTGGGTCTTCTATAAGCTGGCACCTGGCACCTGAAAGGTGCAAGGAGTGGATCCAGTTTAGCACCACCACAATTCCCAGCATAGTGATGACAATGAAGAGTGGCGTGAGCATAGCTACAGCTATGTTGACCTTCAGGCCCACTATAACCCAGAGGTCTACTCTCAGGACTCCCAACCTGGGATGCCATTGGTCTTGGAGGACAAAGAGTACGTCCCAGACACAGTATACAGGGCTTGATGTGTACAATCCTTTTGAGGCCCAGGAGTGATCACCACCTGCCTATGAGCTTCTGCTCTTGCCCCATTGGTTCCACCTTCAGCAAACTTTTTGTAGGTCTTGAGAAAGCTTAGTCCCACAAAACCCAAGATAAATGGCTCTGACAGCAACCAAGCTACAGATAGAGCCGTCATGAATGAATTGCCAAGGGACTTATTTCTGAGCTCTCTATTCCATTGGTCCATATGTCTGTCTTTAGGCCAATACCACACTACTTTAATTACTGTAACTTTGGAGTGAGTTTTGAATTCAGGAAGTGTTAGTCTTCCAGTTTTGCTCTTTTTTCAAGATTGTTTTGACTAATTAGGATTACTTGAAATTCCATATGAATTTCAGGTTAAGTTTCTCTATTTTTGTAAAAAAAAATAAGCTTTAAAAAAAAACCAGAGGATTGCACTGAATCTATAGATAGTTTTGGTTAGTGATGACATTCCAACAATATTAAGTCTTACAATCCATAAACATGGGGTGTATTTCTGTTTATTTGTGTCTTCTTTAACTTCTTTCAGTGATGTTTTATAGTAATGTTTTTGTATAAGACTTTAACTTCCTTGATTGAGTTAATTCACAAGCATTTTATTCTTTTTGATGCTATTGTAAATGGAATTGTTTTTATAATTTCCTATTCAGATTGTTAATTGTTAATATATAGAAAAACAACTGATTTTTGTGTATTTGTACTCAGTTACTTGGCTAAATTTGTTCTAACAGTGTGTGTGTGTGTGTGATCTTTAGGGTTTCCTACATATAAAATCATACCATCTGTAAAAAGAAATAATTCTTTTCCAATTTGGATGCTTTTTATTTCTTTTTTTTTAAGATTTATTTTTATTTATTTATGCATACAAAAGCTGGGGTGTAGGCAAGAGTTACAATGTGTGAGAAGATTCACCAGAGACAGAGTGGGGAGCAGAGCAGGCAGATCTATTGAAATACACTGCTGGGCCTTCCTGGTGGCGCAAGTGGTTACGCACCGCACTATGAAGCAATCCGCAGCCTCTGCAGCATGAGTTCGATCCCCGCCGGCCAGGGAGCAACCCACATGGTGCAGCAGACCTCTCCTGTCTCGTCCGCTGCTCCCCTCAGCAGTGTATTTCAGTCAATCTGCCTGTTCTGTTCCCCGCTCTGTCTCTGGTGAATCCTCTCACCCCCCCGCATCTCTGGCCTGTACCCCAGCTTTTAAAAAAAAGAAAAAAGAAAAAGAAATACACTGCTGAGGGGAGCAGCAGGCGAGACAAGAGAGGTCTGCTGCACCATGTGGGTTAGCTGCCTGGTTGAGGATTGAACTTGTGTGCAGTGGCTGGCCATTGTTTGATAGCTTTAACTCTTGAGCCACCAGGGAGGCCCTGGATGCCTTTTATTTCTTTTCCTTGCCTAGTTGCTCTGGCTAGAACTTCTTATAAAATGTTTAAGAAGTGTTAAAAGCAGGTGTCCTTGCCTTATTTCTTCTGTCACTTGGTTTTATGTAAAACCAGCTTCCCCGAACTTTAGAAGGTGAAATCAGGAGAAATTTTTCTAATGTCACAAAGTTCTCTTCTGCCTAGTGTAGGGGCAGTTTTTATATAAATAACAGCTTACTTTCTGGAATTTCCTGGCTTTATCGCCTCCTCCCCCCCAACCACCACTCCAAATTTTATCTTGCATTTGTTTCCTTTGCTCCTTCTTTTGCCTCTGTTCTGCTCACTCTTGATTCCACTCCCTAGGTTGGAGGTCCGGGGAGGTCAGTGTCTTGCTGTACAGTGCTGACTTCTCCAGCCCTTCAGACCTGCTAAGGATGACCTTGTACTTGCCAGCTACTCGGGTGCATAGAATGCCTCCTGACCTCTGCAACTATTCTCAGAATCCCTACTTTAAAGTAATACTTTTGGGGGGTTTCTGGGGGTTCTGTTTTCAGGCCATTTCTCCCTCTGGGTCCTCACACACATGCTGATACTATGCTGGTATGGGCTGGAGTTTGGCCCCATTCCCTGTTACTTGGGCAATTTGTCACCCAATTTTGTTAAAAATATCATCATGAGGTTTTTGTTTCATTATCTATTTATACTTGCTTTTTGAAGATTAGGGGAAATTCATTATGATAATCTCGAGATCATATACTGTGTAGTGCCATTTATAGAACATTCTTGAAATGACAAAATTCTAGAGATTGAAAATAGATGAGTTGCTACCACAGGTTGGGATAACTGGAGAAGGGAGGCCTTTGTGGTGACAGAGCAGTGCTGTATCTTGAACATGGTGGCAGTTACCTGAAACTATGCAGGCAATAAAATGATGCGCACATCTCACTGATGTCAGTCCTGGTTTCAATATTGTAGTATAATTAGGTAAGATGTAGTCACTGGGAGAAACTAGGCGAAGGGTACATGGGACCTCACTGTACTATCTTTGCAACTTTCTGTGAATTTATAATTATTTTAAAAGTGAATTTTTTTTTTTTTTTTTTTTGTGGGACCCTCGCCAGCGGCCAGGAACGAACTTAAAGAAGGAATCGGCGCTGCAGAGGCTGCGGGCGGCCTTGCAGCCCAGCGCTCAACCACTGTGCCACCAGGGAAGGCCCAAAAGTGAAACATTTTTAAAGAGGAAATATTAACATGTACTACAACATGGATAAATCTTGATAACACTATGCGAAATAAAATCTCACACAAAATCACATATCGTATGACTCAGTTCACTCAAAATGTCCAGAATATGCAGATCTAGAGACAGAAAGTAGATCAGTAGCTGCCAAAAACGGGGGGTCTGGTTGGGTAGTGGTGACTACTAATAGATAAGAGGCTTCCTTTTGGGGTAATGGCCATATAAAATTAGATAATAGTAATGGTTAACTGTATATTCTAACTGTATATTCTAAAAATTGCTGAAATGTTTCATTAAAATGACTGACTATAACAGGTATTAGTAAAGATGTAGAAACATTGGAACTCTCATAGGATGCTGGTAGGAATGTAAAATAGTACAGCCACTTTGGAAAATAATTTGGTGGTGTCTTTAAAAGTTAAACATAAACGTTCTATGTGATTCAGCTATTTCACTCTTAGGAATTAACTCAAGAGAAAGGAAATATATCCTCATAAGAACTTGTTCTTGGATATTTATAGCAGCTTTATTTGTAATGGTCAAAAAATAAAAGTAATCCAAATGTCTATCTGTAGGTAAATGGATAACAAACAGTGGCATATCCATACAATGGAACACAACTCATTGATCAACAGCAATGAGTAGTATCTCATGAATTCATGCCATAACACGGGGAAATCTTAAAAAGGTTGTGCTAAATGAAAGAAGTCAGACAAAAAGGAGCATATGCTTTATTAATTTATTTACATACCGTAGGTTGTCTATGAGGAGAGGTAGGGGAATAAAAGAAAGAAATTAAGGAGAGCCCTAACTAAACCTTTGGAGCTTTGATGGATATGTGCATTATCTTGATTGTGATGATGGTTTCATGGGTATTTGCATATGTCAACATGTAGAATTGTGTACTTTACACACAAGCTTCACTTACAACTCATTAAATCTTTAGAAGAGCTGTGGTCATTATCATCTTCCTAAAATCAGCAATCATATTTTTAATTAAGATATCTATTTTAATAATCATATCAATGTATTTTCTTGACTATAAATAATTTCATTAAACTATTGACTTAAAAATTAATAAATTAAAAAACCACATCTTTGAGACTATTTTTTTAATAGGTTTTTTTTTTAAGATTTATTTATTTATTTATTTATACAAGCACTGTGGTACAGTCAGAAGCGCAGGAGGGTGAAAGAGTTCACCAGAGCCAGAGCAGAGAGTAGAACAGGCAGACTGACGAAATACACTGTGAGGGGAGCAGCGGGCGCGGCAGTCAGGAGAGGTCTGCTGCACCATGTGGGACCCTTGCCTGGCGGCCGGGAATCGAACTGGCGCTGCAGAGGCTGCGGGCAGCTTTGCAACCCAGCGCTCAACCGCAGCACCACCGGGGAGGCCCATCTTTGAGACTATTAATTAGTTATAAATGTTTTCATTGTTTTTATTCTATTTCTTGAATTTTCTCTGTTGTCAACCTTTTTTCTATCTTTCAATCTTGGTTTTTAACTTTCGTGCTATTCTTCTTTCGCAGTGTCTAGTGCTCTTTGATTTCTTTGTTCACACTGTAAAAATAGAAAATATGTCATCTCACTACTGGCCACAGAGATGCGAAGTTTGTATTGTTGTGCACAAGATGCAAAGATCCAGGTTTATGGTGAAGTCCTCAAATTCCAGAATCAAGAGGGTTTTACTTGGAGTGTCAAAACCACACTAACTACATGAGATCCCTTTTGACTTTGCATTAGTCTTTTTAAGAGAAATATTCTGAACTCTTTGTTCTGGGACTTGGGTGGAAGGGGTTGTTTATTACTCTCCTGTGTTGGCCTCAATATTTACTTCCACTTTCATTACCCATTAAAGCAGTCTTTTCTCCCTTATTTGATCAAGTTGTCTCTGATTGATACACATCTACTTCTTTTCCTTGAAAGAGGAAGCCAATCCTGTATAACTAGAGGCAGATCTTATGATACTCTAGGAGAGAAAAGTATGTATATTTACACATGTTAACGAATGATTTTTCTTCCTCTACCCCATTTCCACTATTTATATTTGATATGTAAATAGTAGTTAACTAAAAAAGAATTTTTTTTAAATATCAGGCTTATTGAGGTATAATTTGGTACTATAAAATTTACCCATTTTCTGTATACAGCTCAAATTATAGTTATGTAAACATGACCACAATTAAGATATCAAGTGTTTCCTTTACCTGCAAAATTCTTTCATGTTCCTTTGATGTTATGTTCCCCCTCCAATTCCCAGACCCTGGCCACCACTGATCTGAATTTTATAAAACATCATTTAAAATGTCATATTTTGTCTTTTATAAAAAGTCATATAAATAGACTTCTGCACTATGTGCCCATTATATATATCTGGCATTTTTCATTTGTCATAGAATGTTTTCAAATGTATAAAGTACTTGAAGAGGGCCTCCCTAGTGGCACAAGGGGTTAAGACACAGCACTATGAAGCTATCCACAACCACTGCAGCATGAGTTTGATCCCCCGCCAGGGAGGAGGTGACCCACGTCGAGCAGCAGACCTCTCCTGTCTTGCCCACTGCTCCCCTTAGCAGTGTATTTCAGTACATCTGCCTATTTTGCTCCCCGCTCTATCTCTGGTGAAGCCTCTCACCCCCCGGCCCCGCACCTCTGGCTTGTACCCCAGTTCTTGAATGCATATATAAATAAATCTTTAAAAAATACTTAAAGAAATAAAAATATAATTGGGTTGGGAGAAAACAGTAAAAGACCCAAAATGCATCAGAGAGAGACAAGAAGTTGAAAAACTCTGCAAGAAAATTTAAGGGGTATGGGTTACAGAAATAAAAAAAAAAAGTCTAATATATATCTAACAAGTCACAGAAGAGAATAGACAGACTGGAGAGAATACTTGGAAAATTGGTTACTGAGAATTTTCCAGACCAAATACAAATATGACCCTTCAGATTCAGGATGCAGAATGTATACCAGAAGAACCATGCTGAAACATGATAAAATAAAACTCACAACATCAGAGACAAAGAGAAGGCTTTTAGAGCAGCTAAAAAGAAAAGGCAGATCACCTACAAAGGAAAATAAATTGACTAATAATAGGCTTCTAAATTACAAAAGTAAATTCTAGTATGCTGGAAAAGTACCCAAAGAGAGAAAATAGCTATCAATCTAAATTTATATCCAGAAAATTACTTTTCAAGAATAGTGATGACCTAAAAACATCCCAGAAAAACAAAAAACAACAGGCTTTCTCTGAAGGAATTTCTAAAGGGAGTAATTCCAATAAAAGGAAGATGATACCATTTAGAAGGGCAGGTTTTAAAAATTGTAGGCAGGGCCTCCCTGGTGGCGCAGCGGTTGAGTGCTGGGTTGCGAGGCTGCCTTCAGCCTCTGCAGCGCCGGTTCAATCCCCGGCCGCCAGCAAGGGTCCCACATGGCACGCAGACCTCTCCTGCCGCCCGCTGCTCCCCTCAGCAGTGTACTTCGGTCCTTCTGCCTGCTCTGCCCCCCGCTCTGGCTCTGGTGAATTCTCTCACCCTCCCGCGCTTCTGACTGTACCCAGTGCTTGTGTAAATAAATAAATAAAATCTTTAAAAAAAAAAATTGTAGGCAAATCTGAACATTTCTATGAAATGATAGTAATGAAAGTGTCTAATATATAGGGTTTAAAAAGTCAAGGGTAAAAAGGGATTTATGAAACAATTTCTGTCTTCTTAAAAACATCTTACAAAAACTACGAGATATGAATGGGATTAAAGCCAGTAAACTTCATTTAAAGCCAGTAAACTCTACATAATCTGTAGAGTCAAACAATGCATAAATGTTGCCAAAAGCATAGAAGCTGTATGAGAATCAATTGCAACACAAAGCACAGGGGTTAAGTGAACAGAAAGAGGTAAAAAGTGGTAGATCTCCGAAAATATTAGTAAAACTGCACTTCCTGTGGGTAAAGAGCTCCCCGGAACTGAGCAACCTACATCCTTTACACACCACAAGAACTGAGAGAGCTGAAAATTACAGGCAAAAAGCAAATGGCCAGAAGCCATGTGGGTAGAAAAAGTTCAATAAAGATAAAGGGAGAATAGAGAACACCTAGAGATGTTAGATCTCAGAAAATGTCCACATCTATACTCACAAATAGCTGGGCCTGGAGAAAACAAGTCACTGCATAAAGGAACTATAACATGATCATTCCAAAGATACATCAAGATAAAAAGGTGGGAAGTATAGCAAAAGTAAGAGATGAAGAACCAGACAAGAACAGATCAAAAGTCTAACCAAAAGTCAACTATAAACAAAATGAAACAAAACAAGCAACTGCTTCAATGAAGAAAGGCTTCATTGTAGTAAAAATGCAGGAAATCAAGGAAGAGATGGCAAGAAAATCGGAGATGAAGTATGAGTTGGCCAAACTTAAGAAAAAAATAAAAAGGAAAAATAAACTAGCTTTGAATTCAGAATCTAACTAGTAAGAGCACAGGGATAATAGATATGATGCAAAACACAGTAAGGGGCATAGAAAACAGAAGTGAGAAAAGCAAACAAAACGATGTGGAAATAGTTAAAATGCATGGCTCTATGCAGTAGAATTTCTTGTGATGATGGAAATGAGGATTGAAGTGCTGTTGGGTGTGCCAGCCTTTAACCATGTGTGGCCATTGAGAATGGAACTTGTGGCTAGTGCAACTGAGGAACTGAATTCTTAATTTAATTAATTTAGTTGTAATTAATTAAATGGCTGCATATAAATAGTGGCTACCATATTGTGTATGGCAGGATTAAAGAGAAAATGACAGATATAGAAGAAAATAAATGAAGGTGATCTAACTCCACCCATAATGGAATCCTTGAAGAAGAGAACCAGAAAAATTGATTATTCATGTGTTTATGATGTAGTTCAAAATCTGTTCCAAGACATAAACTTAAAAATCTTCTCTGAAGTAAAAGAAGACTTGAATTTCTTTTTCAAGTCAAAAGACATACCATGTGCCAGGGACATTTAATTCAAACATAATCCTGGTGAAATTCTTGGTGCATAAAAATGAAGAATTGGTTGAGTGGACCAGTTTATCTCCCCTCAAAATAAAGTCACATATATATATATATATATATATAAAACAAAAACACAAAAAACTGTGACTGCTTTCAGATTTCTTCACAGCGAGGCCCAGTGCCAGCAAGCTATGGGGTGATAACCTAAGAGGAAAGAACATGTGAGCCAAGGATTTATGATCCAGCCATGCTGTTTTTCCAAATGTAAAAGCTTCAGACATTCACAAACTGAGGAAATATTGTTCCCATGAGCTTTCCTTGAGAAAACATTTAAAGAATGAACTTTAGTTAATTGAAAGATGATTGTAAAGAATATGATTAAAGGACGATGATAATGAATGATTTAATATATCACTCTTGGAATAAGATTAAAGCAAATGTGGGGATGGGACAGCAAATCAGCTGTTACAATGCATAAATGATAGGATTAATAAAAATGGGAGGAAAAGTGGAAATAAAGATGGAAAATAAATTGCATTGGATAATCACCTCCTCTGTAACAGTTTGTGGTCAAATAATGCTGTTGAGAGCCTACAAATCAAGTAACAGAAGTAGAACCATATTTAACTCTTCAAAAGTAAATGCCAAGAAAGATAATTTTATTGATTATTTAATTATTTATAGAATGTAATTATGGAAGAAAATGAGGGCAAGCAGAAGGAAGACAAAATATATTAATCTTAGCACTAGTCATAATAGGAAATTCATCCTATCTAAAGAAATAGAGAATTAAAGATATTTTACATAAAATTATAATCATAAAAGTTTATTTTGGAACAAAATGAAAGTCTTTCTAAGTATTAGCAGTCACACAATAAAAAGCAAAGCACAATGACTCTAATGAAAGACTTAAACAGAACAGCACCAACAAGTAAAGAAAATGTATGGGGAAAAATGATACAGATCTAATCTAACTTCATGAAGAGAAGATAGGAGAGAGTACAAAAACACAAAATAAAAAATAGCCTTAGAAACACAAAAACTCTACGTGAAATACATTACTTTTAAGGAAAACATAATTTATCAAAACAGATTCCCAAATTTCTTTTTGTTTTGTTTTAAAGATTCATTTATTTATTTATACAAGCACTGGGTACAGTCAGAAGCGCGGGAGGGTGAGAGGATTCACCAGAGACAGAACGGAGAGCAGAACAGGCAGACTGACAAAGTACACTGCTGAGGGGAGCAGCGGGCGCGGCAGGAGAGGTCTGTGCGCCATGTGGGACCCTTGCCCGGTGGCCGGGAATCAAACCGGCGCTGCAGAGGCTGCGGGCAGCTTCGCAACCCAGCGCTCAACCACTGCGCCACCAGGGAGGCCCAGATTCCCAAATTTCTATAAAGCAAATTTTAACAGTAATACCAAAATATGACAAAGAAGGAAATTAGACTAAACTCACTTTTGAGTATTGATCCAATACTGAGTATTAATTGTCTATTGTGTGATAAATTGCCACAAAAACAGCAGCTTAAGAAATAGACATTTCTCATCTCATTTTCCATGGATCAGGAGTCTGGGAATGGCTTAGCTGAGTCCTCAATGTTATGGAACAGTCAAGAAACAGAGCTACACATATATAGTCAAATTACTTTTGACAAAGTCTTTAAACCGAAAAAGGAAAATCTTTTTAAGAAGTGATAACATAAGCATTATTTACAAACAGATTGAAATTCATAGATTTTTAAGTACATGTTTCCACCAATTTTTACAAATGTATACACATATTACTATATTTATATAGTTCCTAGGGAAAAGACAATAAAAATGTTAACATATGAAAGGTCAGGCAAACTCGTTCGTAGCAGTAGAAGACCAAATTAAAACTACACCAAAATATCATTTATCTCCTGTCAGATTAACAAAAATCCAATCTTTGAGATCAGTTGGCAAAAGTTAGCAAACATTCTTTTAAACAAACTAGAGAAACCAGCACTCCGTACATGACTAGTATGAGTATAAACTGGTACAACCCTTTTGTAGAATTGTCACACTTCCAAATGCTTATGGTTTTTGAACAAGGAATTTTACTTTGGGTGATTTATCCTACAGATACTCTGTCATATGTGAAATAATAGATGTGTAAGGTTACTATTTATAATATTACTTGCAAAAACAAGCCTAGAAACAACCCAGATTTCATCAGTATGGACAGTAATTAAATTATAGTAATCCATATGATGCAATACGGAGAGCTATTTCAAAAATATGACAATCTTTATATACTGATTAGCTATCTACTCACTGTATGGGAAGATCTCCAAGTGACATGCTAAGTGAAAAAAAAGCAAGATGCCAAGCAGTTAACATAGCATGCTACCATTTTTTATTGAAAAGGAGACATAGAGTACTAAAAATATATGCTAATATTTGCTTGTGCATAATAAAATTCTGGAAAGAAGCATACCAAACTAAGAACAGTGATTTCCTGCGAGGCAGCTGAGCAGATGGGAACAAACACAGACTGGAAATGTTTTACTGGATACTATTTTACATATCTGGCTCTTGAGCCACATGAATTTATTACCTAGTTACAAAAATTAGATTTAAAAGGTCAGGTCAAAAATATCAGAAAATTACAATGTATAACCGGAACACCAGATAGTTGGAATAAAAGCATAGTAAGGCCCTTGTATTTTACAGGAAAGATCTTACAATGCTGATTAGTCTCCCTTCAACAAATGTGGACAGCAAAAGTTGCAATGGTAACCACAGGAGATTAACACTAAAATGTATAATTTCCAAAGCTGTGGACAGGGGGTACATAGGGAAAAAGGACAACTAATTAGACAAAATTCCAAAATGAAGCAATAAATGTATGTATGGTGGGGAGAAGAGGGAGGCTACAGGAAAAAGTGGACAAATAGGAGTCACAAAACAAGATGATAAAAAGAAAACCAGGACCTCCCATGAGTTCGATCCCTGGCCAGGGAGCTGACCCACATGGCGCAGCAGACCTCTCCTGTCTCACCCACTGCTCCCCTCAGCAGTGTATTTCAGTAGATCTGCCTGTTCTGTTCCCCACTCTGTCTCTGGTGAATCCACTCACCTGTTCCTTCCTGCACCTCTTGCCTACACCCCAGTTCTTATATGCATAAATAAATAAAAATTAATCTTTTTTTTTAAAAAAGAAAACCAAATATAGCAATAATCACAACAAATTAATGAGGTTAAAGTACCATTAGGTCAAAGATACTTCAGGAAGATTTCAAATAAAAAACAAAATCCAGAGTATACGCTTTGCAACAAGTTCATCTAAAAAATAAAGCCACCGTGAGGTTCAAAGTAAGAGGTTAGAAAAAAGCTAATTCAGACAAATTAAACTAGTTTAAATGGAATTAAACTAGATGTTAGTAATAAAAGATGATATAAATGAAATACCTCTTCACATATTCAGAAATTCTAAGGATGTCAGTGCTCCCCAAATTCATATATGGGCTTAATGCAATTCCTATAAAAATACCATCAGTTTATTGTATAGAATAGACAAAATTATTCTATAATTTATACAAAAAGGCAAAGAAACTATAATAGCTAAGACAATTTCGAAAGAGCAAAATAAAGTGGGTAGCTCAGAATACCTAATTTCAAGATCTTTTACAAAGCTCCACTAATCAAGACTATATGGCATTGGCAGAGGGATAGACAAATAGATCAAACGAATAGAATAAAGGACATAGAAATGGACCTGCACAAAAGTACCCATCTGATCTTTGACAAATGTGCAAAAGCAGCGGCGGAAAGATGACTTTCAACAACTAGTATTAGCATAATTGGACATCCATAGACAAGGAGCCCTTGCACCTTGACATTTCTCGTAGTTCATACAAAAATTCACTCAAAATACATAGTAGACTTACATATAAAATATAAAACTACAAAAGTTTTACTTTTGCTTGTTTTTCCTCCAGTTATGTTTATTGAAGTGTAAAACTGGTTTACATCATTGTATTTGTTTTAGGGGCTGTAGGCTCAGACCTCTCCAAATTTATGTTTTCACACCATGCCCACCACCAAAACCCCAATAATCTTCCACCATACTCCATTGGGTGTCTTGCCTCCTCTGCTCCTACCAGGCTACCCTCTTCTGGTTGCCTCAGTTTTGCGGTCAGTCAAATATCAGGGGTTTGTTATTGGGTTGTTTTTGTCTAACCCTTTGTTTACTTTCTCTATATGACACAAAAGTGAAACTATCTGGTATTTGTCTTTCTTTTTCTGACTTATTTTGCTTAGCATTATCCTCTCCAGTTCTATCCATTTTGTCGCAAGTGGCAGGAGTTTATCTTTTTTGTAGCTAAGTAGTATTCCATTGTCTATATATGATATTTTTCTGACCCACTCCTCTGTCGATGGCACTTAGGTGGTTTTCTTGGCTGTATAGTAAATAGTGCTGCAGTGAACACAGGAGTGCAGATATCCCTTTGAATTTCTGTTTTTGCATTCTTTGGGTAGATACCTAGGGCTAGAATTTGTGTTTTTGCATTCTTTGGGTAGATACCTTACTCACATGATAGATGTATTTGTAACATTTTAAGAAACATCCACTCTGTTTTCCAGACCAATATACACCCCCAACAAGAGTGTCTTTTTCTCCACATCCTTGCCAATACTTGTTGTTTCTGGTCTTTTTGATATGAGTCAGTCTTATGGGTGTGATGGTATCTCATTGTGGTTTTGATTTGCATTTCCCTGGCAAGTGATGATGAACATTTTCATGTGCCTGTTGGACATCTGTATGTCTTCTTTGGCTAAGTGTCTTTTTAGCTTTTTCCCCATTTTTTTGGATGGGGTTAATTATTTTCTTTGGTTGGTAAAACTATAAAATTTTTAGAAAAAATGGGAAAAAATATCCAGGAACAAGTGCCAGGTGAAGATTTATTCGATTTCACACACGCACGCACACACACACACGCACACACACACACACACACACACTGATCCATAAAAGAAAAAATGATTTTAAAAAATCTATCAAAATTGAAAACTTTTGATATTAAAAGAAAAGAATGCATTAAAGAAGAGGAAACGACTACTAAAAAAATTGCAAACCATGTATCCAACAAAGGACTGATATCTAGGTTACATAAATAATTCTCAAAATGCAACAATAAAAAAAAAACAAACAATTCAGTTAGAAAATGGGTAAAACATTAATAGGCAATTTTCTGAAGAGAATATATAGATGACAAGTAAACACATGAAAAGATATTTACTATCATTAACCATTAGGGAAATACAAATTAAAACCACACTAAAATATCAGTAAAACACAGACCTATCAGAATGGCTGGGGCAAAAAAAAAACAAGTTGACATCAAACGTTGAAAAGGATGCAGAAAAATTGGATCTTTCATGTGTTGCTAGTGGGAACATGAAATACTACAACCATTCTGGAAAAACAGATTGACAGTTTCTTAAAAACACTAAACATATGATTACCATATGACTCAGCTATTGCATTTCTGGGCATCTGTCCCAGAGAAATAAAGATTTATGTTTACACAATAACCTGTACAGGAATGCTCAAAGCAGTTTTAGCCATGGAAGTCCCAAACTGGGAACAACTTGGATGTCCTTCGATGGGTGAATGGTTAAACAAACACTGGTACCATACATATGTATTGCAGATTATTATTTAGCAATAATATGGAACAAACTGTTGATAAAGGCAACAGTTTGGATGAATCTCCAGAGAATTATCTTTAGTGAAAGAAGACAACCCCAAAAGGTATAGTTTGTATGATTCCATTTATATAACATTCTAGAGATAATGAAATTATAGAAATAGAGATTAGTGGCTGCCAGAACTTAAAGAAGGTTAGCTAGAGGAGGAAATAGGTTTTCAAAGGACAAGGGACTTGTGATGATGGAATTATTCTTCAATGTCAATATGATAGGAGCTACTTCCAAAATGGTGGGGTAAAGACTTAAAAAAATCTGCTCCTTCATAAAAGCAATCAGAGTAATAGCAAAAATTATCAAAAATCCACATTTTCTAAACTCTGAAAATTAACTGAGACTCAAAACAACTTGAGGAGTATTTATTCATGAAAAGCACCTGAATCTCAATAAAAAGAGAACTTGTGGCATTTTAACTTGCCTTATTCCCATCCCTGTCTGCTTACTCCATAGTGGCCTTGGAAACCAGTATTCAGGGTTGCCATGGAAAGCATCAGGTGAGCAGTCACTGGAAGGGACAAAGTGGTTTCGGATCTTCTCAAAGGCCCCATCCTGAAGGAACTGTCATTATTTGACCTATCTGGCAATATCCTGAAAATCACCACTCTCAGGGCATGGTTTTATTTGAACTGACTTAGTTCCCAGTGAATATCCTTTTCTGCAGAACTTTTGTTGAAAACCACCAGTGGCAACTCTTTAACATCATTGGTGCCTAAAGATAACAATAGGGTGGAACCAAAAAAAGTTAATGAAAAGCTTAAAAAAAGAAATGTGGGAATAAGATATATATAGGGATCTTTGGGAAAACTCCAAGACTTTCCTGGAACTCTCAAAATAACCACATCCATATGCAGGGTTGTGTGCAAGTGCAAGGTTGTGTGCACACCAAGGAAAGGCCTGAGAAGACCTTGGTCTCATTCACTGCTGGCAGAGCTTGAGACTCTGCACAAGCAGGAAGTAAGGACTACAGCAGGGTTGGCCTATGTGCAGTGAATGGAAACTATCTTCCCCGAAGCCCAGATGGACAGACTTTGTGAAGCAAAAACTTTAAATCATTTATTACAAAGTTATTGTAAATATGTTCAAAGAGCTAAATCCCATCATGTGTAAAGAACTAAAAGAATGTATGAAAATGTCTTGCCAAAAAGAGAGTAACAGTAAATACAATTATAAAAGAAAACCAAGGGGCCTCCTTGGTGCACAAGGGGTTAAGTCTCAGCACTATGAAGCTATCCACAGCACTACAGCAGTAGTTCAATCCCATCCTGGCCAGGGAGCTACCCACATGGTGCAGTAGACCTCTCCCTTCTCACCTTCTGCTCCCCTCAGCAGTGTATTTCAGTGTAGATCTGCCTGTTCTGCTCCCACTCTGTCTCTGGTGAATCTTCTCACTCCCCGTACCTCTGGCCTATACCCCAGCTCTTGTATGCATAAATAAATAAATCTTTTAAAAGAGAGAGAGAGAGAGAGAGAGAGAGAACCAAATAGAAATTCTGGAGTTAAAAGTATAGTAATTGAAACCAAAGTTTTACTAGTGAGACACAATCATAGATTCAAGGTGATAGGAAAAAGAATCCACACACTTGAAGATGGGTTGATTGAAATTCTCCAGTAGGGGAAAACAGAGAAAAAAGAATAATGAAAAACCAGCAAGTACATTAATAAATAAATAATGGAGGCAGATAAAAATGATTAAAGCAACAATCAAGAGAATAAAAGAGAAAATCAACAAAGCCAAAAGCTGGTTATGTAGGGGGATAAACCTGATAAAATTGATGTGGTAGGTGGGTCAAGCTGAGGATGGGGTGAGAAAGAGTGAGAAGAAAAAATATTAGTAATGCAAAGGGGGGGTTGTAACTAGAAAGACAGCAGAGATTGAAAAGATAATGTTTTGCAAAACTTAGAGGAATGAAATTCCAGAAAAATATGACTCAAGAAATAAAAGACTTGTGTAATCTATGCCCATTAAAGAGAACAAAGATAGTTAAATTTTCTTACAAAGAAACCATCAGGATTAAATACTTTATTAGTTGGAGTCTACCAATTTCAATACATAGTTCATTCCAATCTTATACAAACTCTTCCAGAAAACAGAAGAGGAAAAAATTCCCAATTCATTCTAGAAGATTAACAAAATTTCATTCTGAAAGCAATCTAATTATAGCCAATCTCACTTGTGAACTTAGACGTAAATATATTAAAGTATTAGCAAATGAAATCAGTGATGTAAGAAGATGTAATCAATCATGACAAAGTCAGGCTAATTCCAGGGATGCAAAAAATGATTTAATATTAGAGAACCAATTCTTCACATTAACAGTAAAGAAGAAAACGAATTATCATCTCAATAGATAAGGAAAAACAGTTGATAAAATTGAATACCTCTCATGATAAAACAACTTTTAGAAAATTAAGAAACAAATTACACTTCTTCACCTGTTCATGGTATCTAACATATTCCTATACCAAACATCAAAAAGGGAAAGGTCACAAGTATTCCCTCTAAATTAAGTAACAAGATGAAGATATCGACTATCACCCTCTCTAGCCAACGTGGTGCTGAAGATTATTAAGACAGAAAAAAGAAAAAAAAAAAAAAAAAAAAAACCAAGCATGAGGAGTGGGGAGAAACTGATGTTTGAAAAGGGAAGATCAAAACTATTTACTCAGGGCTTCCCCTGGTGGCGCAGCGATTGAGCACTGGGCTGCGAAGCTGCCCGTAGCCTCTGCAGAGCCGGCTTGATCCAAGGCCACCCTGAGTCCCACATGGCACACAGACCTCTCCTGCCGCCTGCTGCTCCCCTCAGCAGTGTACTTCGTCAGTCTACCTGTTCTGCTCTCCCCTCTGGCCCTGCTGAATTCTCTCACCCTCCCGCGCTTCTAACCGTACACAGTGCTTGTATAAATAAATAAATAAATCTTTAAAAAAACAACTATTTATTCACAAATAATATAATTATCTACAGAGAAAACCCTTAAGAACCTAGTAAATTGGGCCTCCCCTGGTGGCGCAGCGGTTGAGTGCTAGGCTGCTACCCTCAGCCTCTGCAGCACTGGTTCGATCCCCAGCCACCAGTGAGGGTCCCACATGGCACGCAGACCTCTCCTGCTGCACCCACTGCTCCCCTCAGCAGTGTGTTTCATCAGTCTGCCTGCTCTGCTCCCCACTCTGGCTCTGGTAAATTCTCTCGCCCTCCCGTGCTTCTTACTGTACCCAATGCTTGTATAAATAAATAAATAAATAAATCTTTAAGAAAAAAAAAAAGAACCTAGTAAATTATTAGAAATAATGAGAAAGTTTAGTAAAGTGACTAAATATAAGACTAATATGCAACAATAAACTGTATTTCCAGTGCTAGCAGCTAACAGAAAACTACTTACACTATTTACAATATAGGCAGTGTGGCAGTGACCTGGCTAGATTATATCTAATTTCTAGCTATTTCTTCCAGTCTCCTATCAATTCTACGGGCCCTCCTTAAACAATTTGAATAAATTTTCTTTTTGCCTCAACAGTTAGAATTGGCTTTTGTTGTTTACAAGCCCACCTCCTGTGGTGACACTATTATTTTAATATTTGGAGTGAAATGTTTTTTAGGGGTCCTCAAGATCATCCCCGAATTCAATGATTCTCTCAGAGGAATCATGGGCCTTAGTGTACAGCAGTACTCATGACTATGATTTCTGACAGCTAAAGGAAACCAAGCAAAATCAGAAAAGAGTACAAATGCATGGGGTAAAGTTTGGAGGAAACTTGAGCTAAGCTTCTAGGAGTCCTCTCCCAGCAGAGTCACACAGGGCTCATCCAATTCCTGTGCAATGAGCAATGTCAGATTTGGCTACCAGGCAAGCTCATTAGAAACTCTGTCCAGAGTTTTTACTGCATGCTAGTTAAATAGGCACCCTCTGCCCAAAACGCACCCAATTCTCAGACTTCCAGAAGGAAGGCAGGCATCAACTACAGAGTTTGGAGAAATGGTGTAGGCACAGGAAACCTTTCCTACCAGTGTGGGTGAGGGGATCCTTCCTGAAATGAATGTTCCCAAGTGTCAGGCATAGTAGCAGCCAAGCTACTACATTAATACTTTTCTTCCTAATGGGCACTTTGTCTGCCATATTGAACTGGATAGATACTGTATAGTCACTTTTTATACACTCACTCAGGTCTGGAATAAATCATTATACTTTACATATATTTCATATTAATTTTTATGAAATTACATAGTTTTAAAAAGTCCAATACTATTATGAGACTTCTCCAAACTCTCCATCCGTACTAAAATCTCCTCTCATCTGGGCCTATGTATCTGCAAATTTAGCTATTCCAGTTTTTCCAGGAGTCTTCCCCCAGTCCTCCTACCTCTGTGGTCACACTCGAGGCCAACCTCACAGCTCTCTTCCTCAGACTTCTAGTCACCACAATCCTAGCAATGCCTTTTGCTTCTTTCCTTTTATAAGATCTGATTTCATTGATCCCATGTCATTTATTGATTTTTTTCCCTCCCTCGTTTTTGTGGAAAATGTCATCTATATACTTGCTTTCTGAGAAAGAATAGATGTTATGCGACCTTTCATGTCTGAAAATGTCCATCTGCTATTTCTGCACTTGATTCATATTTTAGCTAAGCATGGACTTCTGTACTGGAAAACAATGTCCTTTCAGCATTTTAAGGAATTAATTTATTATCTTCTATGATAAAACATTCTCATTCCTAGTCCTTTCTATATCACTTGCCACTTCTCCCCAGAAGCTTCTGTTTTCCCTTATTCTATCACTGGAATTCTGACTTAGGTCCTTTTGCATTGATTAGATCAGCGCCTTTCTTCTGGAAACTCACTATCTCATTTCTGGGAAAATTCTCAGTTCTGCTTTTAGAATTACTGTAATAGGATATTGGGCTCCCTGGATACAGCCTCAAATAGTCTTTTTTTCCCCTCTTTACTTTCCTATTTTTCATCTCCTTTTCTTTCTGGGGTAGTTCTTCAACTTCACCACCCATTATATCTTTAAAAATCTTTTGTACTTTCAATTTTCAGAACTTTACTCTTATTTTCTGCTTGTCTTCCTTTCTCTCTTTCATCCCTCCTTCATTTCTTACTCTTTTTAACATTACGATTCTGTTTTGTGGGTGCTGTTCTTTGAGGCTATTAGGGATTTGTGTCTTCTGCGTCAACTGTTTTCCCTTTGTTCTTTTGTTTTCACCAGAATTTCCTCGTATCTACTAGCTCTTGACTGTTTAAGAGTGAGATAAATACAAAATTGTTTAAAATTCTATGTGTGTTGGTGGAGAGAGAGGGAAGGAATACTTGCTATCCAGTGGGCTTCAGCATAAGGAAAAGGTAGCAAGATGAGGTCTACTGGGGTTGCTTCCCCATCAATGTTCATAAATAGGTCTTTTCTGTATGCAGAGAGGAATTCTGGACTTCTCTAACATCCTATAATTCATGACTTTCAAACTTTAATATGCACATGAATTACAGGTGGGATCTTGCTAAAATGAAGGGCTTGGTTTCCTACTCTGGGACAGGGCCTGAGATTCTGCATTTCTAACCAGCTCCCACAGGATGCCACTATTGGCTCTTGATCTGGGTAAGAAGCTTCTAACATAAACCCGAGTGAATTGTCCTGAAATGTGATGGGGGGAAGGAGCAGGGCCACAGAGGACACTGATCTTGTGAAAACAATTTTTAAAATTCCCCAGTGAGAGGATGGACTGAAAATATCACAGGATTTTCTTTTATCCCCCCTTCTAAGATACCAACAATCTGTGCCAGGCTTCCCCGTCCTCTTTATCAGCCCTGAGAAAAGAACTGGAGCTGGAGGAGAATGTCTCACCATTCAGTACGTAGAGTTCCATTTGATTCCCCTTTCAGAATTATATTTTGTCCCTGACCTTATTGGTGCCCGGTGTCCCTAAGTCCAGGTCTCTTTAGCTCAATTTCTTCAAATGGTAGGTCTCCATGTAACAGTAGTGCTATCTGGAATCCCCTAACTACCGTTTTCACAGATTTTGCACTCACTCCTACTGTCTCCTCTCCCTGCTACCCTACCCCTCCCCTCCCATCCAGTCTTCAGAAATACTTACAGCTTCCTAATTCTTAATCTCCCTGGGAGTCTCATGTCAGTCAGCAGTTTTCAACTGGCTCTTTTTGCAAACTCATGCTTTTTGGCTTTCTTTGATTTGCTCATCGATCTATTTCTAGTCCCCAAAATTTTATTGACCTCCACCAATTCTCTTGGTTCTTATAAATTTATTAGCCTGTGAAGTTGTTTAGTATTTTTCCATTTTTCATGTTGTCTTTACTTTTATTTATTTTTAGGTTTTTGTTTGTATTTTTTGGAAGTTTTTTTTTTTATCTTTTACTAACATATTAGTGAACTTTTGGGGATAAGGCCATATGCTCAAATCCACATATTCTTTTTTTTTTAATATATATTTTACATCATTCTTCCTTTTTGTACAATGCATGTTTACTCCTTTCAGGTGTATCCCCATAAAATTCCCACCACCAATTCACCCATGCAACATCACCATAGTCCCCTGTGCTCTTCGCTCCCCTATTTTGATCCCTCACCCTCCCTCTCTCCTGCAGAATGTCTCTGATTAATAGTTGCCTGTTAATTTTGTTGAATTTATTATAATTTTTTTTCCTAATCCCTTATTTGGCTCCCCTACATTCCCCCTGTAAGTGAAACCATCTGATATTTTTCTTTTCCCTTCTGGCTTATTTCACTGAGCATAATCCCTTTCAGCTCCATCCATGTTGCTGCGAATGGCATGAGTTTATCTTTTTTGATTGCTGAGTAATATTTCATTACATACATATACCAGATCTTCTTGATCCACTCCTTTATTTTTTGGGCAATAGTTTACCTATTGTAAATAGTGCTGCAATAAACATAGGGGTGCAGGTACCCTTTTCAATTAATGTTTTTGTGTCCTTTGGGTAGATTCTTAGGAGTGCAATCGCTGGGTGATAAGGAAGCTCCATTTTTAGTAGTTTGAGGAACCTCCACACAGCTTTCCATAGTGTTTGGACCAGTTTGCACTCCCACCAGCAGTATAGGAGAGTTCCTTTTTCTCCACATCCTCACCAACATTTGTTGTTTTCTGTTTTTTTAATATAAGCCATTCTCACTTGTGTAAGGTGATATCTCATTGTGGCTTTGATCTGCATTTCCCCAATTACAAGTGATGTTGAACATTTTTTCATGTCTGTTGGCCATTTGTATTTCCTGTTTGGAGAAGTGTCTTTTTAGCTCTTCTGCCCATTTTTTGACTGGCAAATCCACATATTACTAACCAATTATCATTAAACATTCCCAGAAATGTCCCTCTTGTTGTAGACTGCAGTGTAGACTATTGAGTTTAATTTGTCATCATTTTGATGCTTTTCTCCTTTTTACTGTATTCCTTTTTGTCTTTTTTTAGATTTATTTTTATTTATTTTATGCATAGAAGAACTGGGGTGTAGGCCAGAGATGTGGGGGAGGGGGAAGATGAGAAGATTCACCAGGTGTGGGGAACAAAACAGGAAGATCTACTGAGATACACTGCTAAGGGGAGCAGCAGGTGAGACAGGAGAGATCTGCTGTGCCATATGTGGGTTAGCTCCCTGGCTGGGCATCCAACTCAGATTGTGGTGGTAATAGTGCTGAGACTTAACCCCTAGGTCACCTGGGAGGCCCCCTCTTTGTTTTCTTTTGGTTGAATATTGTTTATTACTCCTATTTTCTCTCTACTAGCTTGTGAGTCATATTTTTTTGTTGTTGTTCTTTTAATGATTAGTCTAAAATTACAACAGGTATTTTAAAATCAACATAATTGTATAATGTATGTAAAATAAACTATAGCTATTCAGTAGTTGCTATGACTTCTGACAAATGTATCTTTTTCCCCCATCATTAAAATCAACTTTCAGAATGTTTCCATCACCCCTTGAAGTTCCTTCATGCTCCTTTATTATTTTCTACCTCCAGGCAGTCACCAATCTTCCTTCTGTCTCCATAATATGCATTTTTAAGACTTTTCTTAAACAGAATCAAACAGAATTAAACTTTGTTGTAGTAGGTATTCTTGACTAGTCAAAGGTTAATATTAGTCCTTGTACTTCATCCTTTTCCCAGACGAGGCAAGGACCTCAAAATACTTTAATCCTGGAATTCTCTAATGGTCTCTAATCCACTGCTTCTTGATAGACATTTTGACTAGGGTTCTTCAGAGACAGAACAAATGGGATATATAAATTACAAATATATATGTGTACATATATGTGTGTGTGTGTGTATGTGTGTGTGTATAATAAGAATATTTATTTATTTTTTAAAGATTTATTTATTTATTTATACAAGCACTGGGTACAGTCAGAAGTGCGGGAGGGTGAGAGAATTCACCAGAGCCAGAGCGGGGAACAGAACAGGCAGAAGGATCGAAGTACACTGCTGAGGGGAGAAGTGGGTGCAACAGGAGAGGTCTGTGCGCCATGTGGGACCCTCCTCCAATGGCCGGGAGCAGCCGGGGTTGAACCGGTGATGCAAAGGCTGCGGGCAGCTTCGCAGCCCAGCGCTCAACCGCTGCGCCACCAGGGGAGGCTCTAATGAGAATATTTATTAAAGAAGTTTGTGAAGACAAGAAATTCCACAATCTGTCATCTGCAAACTGGAGCACCAAAACCAGTGGGATAATTCAGTCCAAGTACAAAAGTTAAGGAACTAGGAGCCCAAGGATAGGAGAGAATGGATGTCCTGGCTCAAGCTGAAGGCAAATTTGACGTCTGCTCTTGTATCCTATTTGTGCTTTCAAAAGACTGGATGATGCACATTGAAGTTGGTGAAGGTGATCTTCTCTACCTGATCCACCAGTTCAAATGCTGATCTTTTCCAGAAACATCCTCTCAGACACACCCAGAAATGTTTTACCAGCTATTTGGGAATTTCTTAGTTTCGTCAAGTTAACATAAAATTAACCATCACACATATGAATCACCAAGGGGGAGCTTGTTAAAGCACAGGTTCTGGTTTGGTAGGTGCTATTATTTTTGTGCATTTTCTCTCTCTAGTAAAATTACACCAAGTGGGTGCTACTCACAAGGTCAGTTCTTTTGCTACTCACAAGGTCAGTTCTTTTCTTTCAAAATAACATATTTTATGGTGTGCTGACTTCACCCATGATTAAGAGTTTAGGATTTAATAGAAATGCTAATTAAAGGTTGAAATGAAAAGACATTAAATGTGTTGGACAATTTATACTTGCCACAAACGATTTACTTTCAGTCTTGTGGTTTAGCATTCCAGTGAGTATATGGTAAAATATTTTAGCTAGAAGTCAAGTCCAAAGAGGATAATGGAAGCCACACTACAGGGATAATTTAAACCATACTTACCACACTCTCTTGCCTGACCAGATCTTAAAGCACAAAACTATTTCAAAACTTAGCATGGAACTAAGTCATTTCCCAGTTCCAAAAATCATCAGAAACAACTACCCCTTCACATCCAGCTTCCTTCCCAACAGTTACCTTGCCAATTTTTTTTTTTACATCTCCCATTTTTGGGTCAAATGAGGTAACCCACTGTTTCCTGAATCAGTTTTACCGTATTTTACCTTTCTCTGCTCACGCTGGTGCTCAGCCTGGACCATAGTCTCTCCACCATCTTCTTCATTAACATTCAACCCAAGCTTTAAAGTGGAGTTTAAGAGGTACCTTCTTCACAGCCTTCCCTCTTCTCCAAACAATAGAGCTCATTCTCTTCTCTAAACTCTCAGGACACTTTGCTTGCATCTCTCTTGATGCATCTCCCTTGAAACAGTGTTGTATGTTTCAGTTACTAATATACTTGCTTTATTCCTGTAATTAGATCTTAAATGCCTTCAAGTGCAAGAGCATAGCCTTTTCACCTCTGTCATCTTCACTTGCATAAAATACCACAGCTCATAATAATTATTGAATTAATACTTTAGTATTGCCAAAAGAGGCTCCAGAGAATTTAGGTTGACTCATCATTTCCTCGATCCTTTGGCCGTCAGACCCAACAGGAGTTCTTTTTTTTTTTTAAAAAAAAGATTTATTTATTTATGCATACAAGAACTGGGGTACAGGCCATACATGTGGGGAGTGAGAGGATTCACCAGAGACAGAGTGGGGAACAGAACAGGCAGACTGACTGAAATACACTGCTGAGGGGAGCAGTGGGCGAGTCAGGCAAGGTCTGCTGTGCCATGTGGGTGTCTCCCCGGCTGGCCAGGGATAGAACTCATGCTGCAGTGGCTGTGGACAGCTTCATGGGTTGTGTCTTAACCCCTTGTGCCCCCAGGAAGGCCCCCCAACAGGAGTTTCTAATGAAATTTTGCCACCTCTTAATTTGTAATAATTGTATCAGCATTGTAAAAACCTTCCAGATTTCAACTTTTTGATCGGCTTTGTTCCTATGTCCAATCTGTCATCAGACTGATTTGCCTTCTGATTTGCCTTCTCCTCTTTCTATACCATCTCTGTCACCATTCTGGTCAATATCCTTTTATTTTCACAATGCCTAATTATCTATAGCAAATATTTCCTGGTTTACCTAATAACTGTTCCTGCTCTTGTTTATCCTATACATAAAAGGGACAACAATAAAAGTGATAATTTCATAGTTAATAAATTGATAAATGAGATATGGCATGCACATCGGAGAATCACCTCTTGCTCATGTCCACTGATTCTAGTATTGGACAATGGGCAAATCTTAGCAGAGCAGCTGGTCTTTCTGGCCATATATATCAGGTTGGTTATAAGATTGTGAGACGAGTCTAAATAGCAGAATTTGGGGCCTTCCTGGCGGTGCAAGAGGGTAATACGCAGTACTATGAAGCTATCTGCAGTCACTGCAGGATGAGTTCAATCCTCCACCAGGGAGGTCACCCACATGGTATAACAGACCTCGCCTGTCTTGCCAGCTGCTCCCCTCAGCAGCGTATTTTCAGTAGATCTGCCTGTTCTTCTCCCCACTTCTGTCTCTGGTGAATCCTCACACGCCCCCACATCTTTGGCCTGCACTCTGGCTCTTGTATGTATAAATAAATAAATCTTAAAAAAAAAAAAGCAGAATTTGAGATTTTGTCATTATTTTCCAAAGGAATTTATATAATGTTGGACACACAGAAGGTGTTCAATTAATAATCTGTTATAGGAAGGAATGGAATTAAACTTAGGGGCTATGGTTCAATTTAAATTTCATTAGCCTAGCCACTTTTTCCCCTTTTCTAAGCAAACTTGAATTTTTTTCATTACAGCATACACATATCACAATGATTTCAACCTCTGACATTATTCCCAACTGTGGTTAGAGAATTCTTTTAGCCAGGTCTCAGTAAGAAAGTTTATTAAAAATAATTTAACTATCGAAGTCTATTTTCTTCTCATCAAAATATTTTATTAATCTAGTGGATACTGCCTCAGTTCCTGCAAAGGTCTCTTGTCTTGGTGAACTAATGATAACAGTTAAGTGTTGACAAAGATATCCTGAGATGCTGGGGGACAGATGGGGGGAAGTCTTTTTGTACTCATGTTTTCTCTTTTAGTTGTAAATGGTAAAACACTCTCCTACTCCAAATAAGTTAGTTTCCATTTAGAAATGCAGAAATTTTAAAACTACTATTTGGAATCAAATATCTGTGCCTCTGCTTATTTAACTAATTTGCTGTATGGTTTAATGGAAAGGCCAGGAGCTGGTGAATTTAAACTCTTTACTATAGCTAAAAATTAAAAGTGAATCAAATTTAGTGCCTCTGGGATTTTTGATACATGTTCCAAATTTGTTTTTAATGACATTAATTGCTCCATGCTACATTTAAGATCACATCATTGTGAACTGGTTATGTGTGCAGTTACACTAATAGAAACCAACTGCAAATGTCAAAATAAAAGTGAGAATGACTGTAATATTACCATTAAGAGAGTGGATGTGGGGAAATGGAATGGAAACAGGTAAACTGGGTATCTTAGTATGAAAACTTTGAATAGAAAAAAACCTGGAAATTTTATGTATCAGGTTAACTTAGCATTTTTGACAGCATTTAAGTGGAAACCAGTGTGTTTTCTCAAGGTATTTATTCATTAAGTTTAGTGGAAAAAAAAAAGAGCTCCCAATGACACAAATACAATTGCACTAATAAATATTGAGAACATGCATCAATAAATTACCAGTCATATGAATAAACAGTTGTATTTTATATTTTAAAAGAAGAAATAAAATCCAGTATTCTTGTTTCTAGTGTTCAGTTTGTTTTTGTTTTTTTCCTTATTTAAAAGTAATTGTAATATACTCTTGCCTCTGGGGCTTTCTCCACAATTAATCATCTTTTCTTCCACACATTCCCTCTAAATGATTATTCCCTGTAGTCTTAGAACACTTGACATTAATTCATACTATTTCATCTTGGCAACTTTCAAAACAGTGCCCTGCCCTTGCTTAGCTCCACAAGCCACTCCCTGTTCTTTTAAAAAAAAGAAAAATAGTTAACAAGTATTTTTACTATCACTTTGCCAGAAGGTACTACCATCTAATCAGGGCACACACACTTGTAACACAAAATGAGCTTCTTTACTTTTTAATCAGACTTTCAGTTTCAAAACACAGTATTTTAAAATTCCTTTGGTTAATGAACATTCCTTAGAGTGTAAACATTTGGAAGACTTCATTCTCTGACTCTAGAATCCATGTCTTTGAGCATCAGAACCCAGCAAGAAATTGTGCCAGTCAAGCTACCCCAGCAGCGCGGGCAGAGGAGAACACTTTCAAAATACGTCATTCATCTGCACATTTAAAGGTGGTCTAGCCATACATGCTTTAGAAACACCATGAAATTTTATTGATGCTTAAGACTTCGGTCACATGAGGTAAGCTTTGCACTTCACAGGCAAGGAGGGAGGGAAGGTGGTCAAAGGCCATTCTCTGAAACTTACTGACAGTCCGGTTGCCACTTGTCAAGCATATTTTAGAAAGGCACCTAGTGCACTAAATGCACCAGTTCCCGGCCAAATCAGGTTGAAAGCGTTTCCATGTCTACATGACAAACGAGTTACCAGACGTCCTTAAGTAGACTGTCAAACTTTTATGTTTACTCTTTTGAAATACAGGCGAGGACGACACACGGCCAAGTCAAGTCAGAAGGGGTCCTGCGGGAAGGCAGCCGCTCACCTGTGCACAATAGACCCAGGTCTTTCCCCGCCGCCCTCCCTGGGGGAGGGGCTGGCCCTCGCCAGACCTTTGTCCTCCGGACCTGGGCACCAGGGGGGAGGCAACTTTCTGGGAGTAGTGCAGCACCTGCACCCCAAGAAACTGCAGAGAGGTTTTGACTTCCATTTCTGCCCTGGCTCAACCTCAGGAGGGGGACCCCCAGCTCGGGGAAGGAGTTTGTAGCTCCCACACCTCAGCCGCCTACCCCCAGGGAGAGGGAGAGCGGGAGCCGGAGCGGGAGCGGGAGCGGGAGAGGGGCGCCTGACCACGGAAAGAGTCAGGGGTCTCCGTCGCCCCCCGCCGGACCCGAAGCCCCCAGCTCCCCGGCCGAGCTCGCCCGCGGCGGGCTGGACGCGGGCGAGCCGGGCCGCGGCGGGGGCAGCGCCGGCCTCAGCTCCGCGCCCCGCCGCGCCCGCACCGCCACCGTGAGGCCGAGCCGGGGACCGTGCCCCGTGGCGGCGGCGGCTCCGCGCTCCTCTCCGCGCCGCCCCGGCCGCCGCCGCGCCGGGCCAGGGCGGGGGGATTTTTTCCCGTTTCCCCCCTCTTTTCGCGCCCTCGCTCCTGTGCGGCGGGAGAGCCCGCGGAGCCGGGGAGGGAGCGAGGGAAGGGGTGGAGGTGGCGGGGGAGAGGCCGGAGGGGCGGATCCTGCCTGGGGGCTGATCCCTCCCTCCCCTCGGCCGGGCTCCGTGGCGGCAGCGGCGGCGGCGGCGGCTCTTTCCCCCTCCTCCCCCGGGAGCGGCGGCGGCGGCCGGGCCGGGGCCCCAGCGCGGGCCGGGAGGGGGCACGGCGGTGGCCGCGGAGACCAGCGCGGGAGGCCGCGCTCCGCTCCCCGGGCCGCACCGACCTGCTCGACGGCCGTCCCGCCCGCGCCCAGGGGCCCCGAACGGCGGGGCCGGGCCGGCGGCTGAGGTAATGGGGGTGGCCGCGGGGCCGTACCGAGCGGGGGCGGGGGCGGCGGGGCCTACGGGGACCGGGGACTGCGCGGGAGGTGGGGGGGAGAAAGCGAGGGGCTTCCCGAGCCGGGCGGGGGCGGCGCGAACGCTCTCCCCTGAAGCTAGGGCGGCGGCGGGGAAGGAGAAGGCGGGCGAGGGGGGAGCTGAAAAGCGAGGACCCCCTCCCGCAGCCGCCATCTTGTCTCCCC